>NW_026261770.1:0-1463 GCF_024628925.1 Lodderomyces margitis
CCTCCAACCAAGTTGTTGGACATGAATGTCAATGTCAATTCGTCGTTGTACTTGTAGTCAACCTTCCACAATGACCATTCTTCTGGGTTGTATTGGTTTTTCCAGAACCAAGGCAAGGCGGTTTCTCTGGTTTCCTCGTTGGAGTAGAATCTCTTCCACTCGTCCAATGGGGCCTTTGGCTTACCCAAAGCTTCCAATGGGTGCTTTGGTTTTGGAGCAGCTGGAGCTGGTTCATTGGCAGCAGCAGCAGCAGCAGCCTTTGGAGCAGCAGCTTCCTTCTTAGCTGGTGCATCAGCTTCCTTCTTCTTTTCCTTCTTGGCTGGTGTGAATGCCAATGGTGGGTCGGCTGGTTTGTATGAAGAAAATCTACCTTCCCAGAATGGTGCTTTGATAACGGTGTTGAACCATCTACCGATATGAGGGAACTTGTTCAAGAATGGAGCACCAACAATGGTTGACAATCCACAAGTCAAAGCACCAGCAACAAACAAGTCAGCATAGGTCAATCTTTCACCAACTAAGTAAGTGAAATCAGACAATCTGGTTTCTAAAATCTTACCCAAAACATCCAATTTGGCCAAGTTTTCATCATTGATTTTCTTGTTAAATGGAAGCTTACCAATAGCCATCTTGAAGCCTGGAATAACAGCATCAACCCATTCTTGATTAAATAATGAAACGTATTTGATAATGGATGCATATTGTTGAGCATTCTTACCTAAAAGTCCACCCAATTGTTCCTTTGGAACCAATGAGAGTAAGTAAGCAGCAATGGCAATAGTCTCACATAAAGCATATCCTTTAGGGCCGATAAAAGCTGGGGTCTTAGCTAATGGGAATTTAGCATTGAAAGCAGCATCTTTTTCAGCAGTGACTTTAACGTCCAATTTGTAGTGTTTGACGATATCTTCCAAGATGAATGATCTTGGAGAAATTTCCATAACATATAAAGTACCTTGAGACATGGTTAATGTGAAAAACTAAAGTTTAGACGGTTTGTTGATTAGTCAATTGGCTATAAATAAGAAGAATAAAACCACTTTAAAAGGACGGAAAATTTTTTTTCTCTTCTTCTTTTGCAGCGAATCAAAGAAGATGGAGCACGTTTATTAATGTTTTTTTTTTTTCTTTTTGGGTGCAAAAGAAAATTATAGAGCAGTCTACAGCACCTTGCATGATTTGTTAAGGGTGTACAATATTATTACTAATTTGTATACTGTGGTGACATTTATTTAATATCTCAACTCTTGGCCCCTCTTTTCTTGTCAGTTTCATCAAATCTCTGAACATCCAATGGAGAAAGAAACACGACCAGGGAAGTTGCTTTGCTTTCAAAAGCGCTGTAAGTAATCCAATCTGGTCAGGTGTGCCTCCACTAGAGAAGAGTATGCATATACTACTTTCAGTCTTGTACATATTGGTTCTAATGAATAACCAAAAAGAAAAGGGAAAACTTTTAAAGA
>NW_026261771.1:0-2311 GCF_024628925.1 Lodderomyces margitis
AACTTCTTGATCATATTCCCACATTTCCTCCATTCCACGGTCCTGAGAAAGAACTCTATCCAAATCATGGTTTACATTATCCCAGTTCCAAGTAACGTAGTTGACGTCGAAGTAGTTCTGTCTGCGTCTAACTCTGCTGCTAATGGTACTATTGTTGAAGTTATCAATGGTATCAACATTGGCTGAGACTGGCCGGGATTGTACGATATAGGTTGCTAACTCTGTTATATTTTTGATGCCAGTGGTATGGGCGGCTGCATGGTTACGGTAGACAGATTTCCAAGTGATAAGGTTTGCGTTAGCGATAGTACCTTCATCTGCGTCCCTCTTTTCTCCGACTGGTTCCATATCTGCATCAGCTATGTGAAACAATCTGATACTTCTCACACCAAGTGCAGAGCTCAATATGTCATTCACCTCACTTAATGTGTCTGTCTCCCAATGTTCATCAATATGATACTATTCCAAGTATCCATGTCTATGCACACCTTTACTTTCGAAAACATCTCTTTTGGCATTACCCAAATTTGCGCCCCCTAAAACACTCAAAGCAAGCCCAAGGCCACCCACAACAACTATACCAGCAGCTGCATACCAACATTGTGGAGTAGCAATTGCAGGAGCTGTAACACAAGATTTAACCCACCAAGCTCCTGTAAGGCCAGCAGCAGCTACCATCATTCCACCAACAGCAGCAGCTGTAAACCAAGCCCACAAATTCCTTCTTTCTAAGTAATCTTTTGTGGACATCAAATCTTTTCCATAGTCTGGTATCTTCAGTAAAGCCTTGCTATATTGATGAGATTCGCCATGGTTGACAAGCCAATCAGTACTTGTATACAAGAATATGAAGATTATAGTAATCAAAACCGCCATACAAGTCAAAATCTTCACCACCTTGCAAAGCTGAGCGAGTTGTTTTTCCCTCTGGTCATCTTTCATCTTGAAAAAACGTTATTGAGGAATTGCTTTTATGATCGCCGTGAATGAACTAATTCAAAACAACTAAAAAAGACCAAAGTGTTCTGTAAAGCTGCTCATTATATATATGGAAAGTTTGGCGAAACTTGGGGGGCAACCATATTGAACAAAAATCAGGAGATTTAAGCATATTTGGGAGTCTTTCCTATTTTTTTTGACGTGCATATGCGCAATCCCGCTCCATGCATACACTTTTTTGAACTTTGTGGATCTATGATCAAAACACTTTTATTCAACCTAGGGTCGTGCGCAAGTGCAATACTGTACAGTCTCTTTATTTTTATTTCATACTAGTGCGACATAATTTTTCAAACCAGTGCGACATAAATTGTTCAAACTAGTGCGACATAATTTTGTTTTATGTGATTTTGTTTCCCGTAGGAAAGAAAAATATTAATATAATAATGAAGTTCAAGCTGGAGTTACACACAAACAGATATGTAGATGGACTAGGTAATTCTTTTCCTTTGGACCCAGACCTCATGGATTTGGACAGTCAGACAGCTCCATTAGAATTCTGTTTTTGTTACAGTGATTACAATGAAGCAGTCCCACCAACTAAAATTGATGTAGATGTAGACATTAGCTCTGAACAGGATGGAACCTGTAAGTTTAAAAGAGGTCCATACAGATACTACTCTGAAGCAGAGAAGCAAAGAGTCTGGCAACTAGTTATCGAACAAGGGTCTTCTGCATACAAAGCTGCGCAAGCACTCAATATCAGTTTACAAACAGCTTATATTTGGAAAAGAAACTGGAATCGCCTTATTGCTAATGAAGCTAATGGTATTTTTGAAAAGCCAAAGAAGCGTGGCCGCAAACATATTCTCACAGAAGATCACAAACTCTTTTTGAAAGAGTTGGTTCTTTCTGACCCAACTGTTACTGTAAACTTCTTTTTGGATAAACTAAGAAGTACATTTGGAGGTGTGAAGGCAAGTGAGTCTACTATTTATAACTTTCTCACCAAGGTTTGCAAGTTTAGTCTCAAGAGACTTTCTAAATGGGCCATGAGACGGGATCTGCCAGAATTAAAACAACAGAGATTCGAGTGGGCACTTGAGAATAAAGATAAAACTGACCTTGAAAAGAACTGTGTTTTCATTGATGAGGCTGGTTTCAACATTAGTATGAGACGGGAATATGGGTGGTCAAAAGTAGGTGAAAAGGCTGTCCTTAAGGTTCCTGTCACTAGAGGTCTCAATGTGTCATTCTTAGGTGCCATCTCTCCAAAAGGGTGTATTGACTTGAAGGTGCGACTCCCAGTCGAGAATACTCCCAACAAGAAGAATTACAACACTACGATTTCGGAAAAAAAGACAAGGGTTGG
>NW_026261772.1:0-240 GCF_024628925.1 Lodderomyces margitis
CCACCTCTGCCAACACTGTATCCACAACAATAGCAACAGCAAGCACAACCACAGCTAATAACAACAACAACAACAACAACAACAGCAACAGCAACAGCAACAGCAACAGCAACAGCAACAACAACAACAACCACAGCAATAAGAGTAACAAAAATTCCAGCCAATCACATTCTCAATGCAAAAGCATATGGATTTTTCCAGAATCAGTCGTACTATATCGCACACCAAGTCGAATACAGG
>NW_026261773.1:0-2109 GCF_024628925.1 Lodderomyces margitis
ATTATTCTTATATATATATTTATTTATATATTAAATTAATATAATTAGATATGTAAATATATGATTCCCATATTTTTCAAAGATGGATATTATATATATTAATATATGATCCATAACATTAATAAGATATTATATATATAATATATATTATTAATATTAAACCTATTAAACCTTATATAGGAGAGTATATAAAATATAAATTATATTTATATTAAAAATAATTTATATGTTAAAGGATGTATGACTGAGCGGTTTAAGGTGTGATATTTGAGCTATCAAGGTGTAAACCCACGTGTTCGAATCACGTTGCATCCGTATATATATATATAATAAAATATAATAAAATACTTTAAAAGAATATATTCTTATATAAGAATATTAATAAAAATAATTAAATATAAAAAGGGGTATAATATATATATATAAATATGATTATGGCGGAATAGGTATACGCGATTAGTTTAGGTCTAATTTATTAAGGGTTCAAGTCCCTTTGATCATACACTCAGACTTATATACAAATACCTCCAAATAGGAGGCTAAATATAAAAAATATGACTTTAATTTACTTTATAATTTCTTCTACAACATCAGTAATAAGTAGAACATTTAAAGGTATAAATAAATCTATTATATTAATAGCTAGTATATTAATAGTAATTCCAACTCTTTATGATTGAAATGAATTAGATATATATTATACTACAGATGGTATAGCAGATATATTTATATTACTAACAGCTTATTTATTACCATTATCAATTATAGCTAATTGAAATAGTATAAAATCAACATTATATTATGAATTAGTATTTAATTTAGGTATAATATTATTAATAAATTTTATGTGTCAAGATATGTTATCATTCTATATTTATTTTGAAGCTTCATTAGCACCATTATTTATATTAATAGGGTTATATGGGGCTAATAATAGAGAGAAAGCAGCAGATTATATATTAATATATACATTATTATCATCATTATTTATGTTAATAGCTATAGCAGTTTATGAAGTATTAATAGGGAATACTGATTATCAAGCAGTAAGTTTATTAGTATTATCATTAGATTTACAATGTATATTATTCTTAGGAATATCAATAGGTATTATGGTAAAAACACCATTAGTACCAGTACATACATGATTACCAGTAGTTCATTCTGAAAGTCCTTTAGCTGGATCAATGTTATTAGCAGGAGTAATATTAAAATTAGCAGTATATGCTA
Organism: Lodderomyces margitis; assembly: GCF_024628925.1. Classification (NCBI taxonomy): domain Eukaryota; kingdom Fungi; phylum Ascomycota; class Pichiomycetes; order Serinales; family Debaryomycetaceae; genus Lodderomyces; species Lodderomyces margitis. Next base: position 1,231 of record NW_026261773.1, read on the forward strand.
TAATACGTTTAATATTACCAACATTATCAGATGCATCAACATTATATACACCAGTAGTATATATGGTATGTGTAATAACAATAATATATACATCAATAATAACATTAAGACAAACAGATCTTAAAGTAATAGTAGCATATAGTTCAATATCACATATGGCAGTATGTATATTAGGTATAATGTCAAATAATATAATAGGTATTAGTGGTAGTTTAATATTATCAATAGCTCATGGTTTTGTATCACCAGCATTATTTATTATAGTAGGAGGTATATTATATGATAGATATCATAATAGATTAATATATTATTATCAAGGTTTATTAACATATATGCCTATATTAGCAATATATTTAATTATATTAAGTTTCTGTAATATAGGAACACCATTATCAGTTAACTTTATAGGTGAATTATTATCATTAGCTGGAGCATTAAATCGTGTACCTGTATTAGGTGCATTAGCATTAATATCAGTATTATTATCAGCATCATATATGTTAAAAGTAACTAATAGATTAACTGGTGGTATAAAAACACCATATATATCATTAACACATGATTGTACATTTAGAGAAAGTGTATTATTAATATCATTAATTATCCCAACTATATGATATGGATTATATCCTAATGGAATAGTAAATATGATATGATCAATACCAAAATTATTATATATATTCATTTAAATAAAATATATAATAATAGATTAATAAAGAGCTAATAAAATATAAATATATATATAAAGGAGATATATATTAATAAATATATAAAGATAAAAAATATAATATACGCAATATAATGTAATTGGTAACATATAAGATTCATGCTTTTATTATGATAGTTCGAGTCTATCTATTGCAAAATAATGAACTATAG
>NW_026261774.1:0-208 GCF_024628925.1 Lodderomyces margitis
ACACCCAGCCCATCCCAATTACGACTATTCCACATTCAGCCAGTTGGAAAAAGATGCTATAATCACCGCCATGAGTCCATTGAGTAAACGGCTACGCACGCGACATTTGACATGGATATCGCTTGGAGCCAGTATCGGACTGGGGCTTTTCATCACGTCGGGATCGTCGCTAGCACACGCAGGCCCATTGGGACTACTACTAGTGTGG
>NW_026261775.1:0-19915 GCF_024628925.1 Lodderomyces margitis
TGTTATACACATGTATCCAATAGAAGTCCACAGAATGAAGAGATGGTGAATGAAACATTTCATGTGGATGCATCAGTTGAAGAGGTCGAAGAGGGGCAACATTTGTATGAAGATGGGAATGCTGTTGCTGATAACGAGACCGAAAACGATGCTATTCCAGAGGGGGAGGAGCTTGAGATTTATGAAAATCCTCGCGACTCCATCTACTATTGGGGTCCGTGTCCTACTGATCCAAACTATGGACAGTATTTCCTACCTGGAAGAAGATTGATAAATGCACATATTGATCATACACTTTTGTGCCGAAGATTTGTGCCTGATGGCATCCAGATCAGACGTGTGCCAGACATTGAACTACCGAAATATTTAGAATCGGGAACGTGTTCAGCCGTTGACGAGGCTCGTGTGTTGTCCAGAAGAAAAGTGAAGTTTAACACCGACCTCGAAAAGAGAACTATTACAAAGAAAGAAGTCATTGACAAAAAGGACTATATGATACCAGAGTGCAGACAAATTGAAACAGTGAAGGTCGAGAAACGACCGAAATTCAACTTTGGTTTCGTAAAGAAGGTATTGAAAAAGTTAAAGTTTAAGAAACGGGACAAATTGAAGAGTAGTGATGGGTTGAAGTCTTGTTTGAAAAAGCCAAAGCCCAAAGAAGTTGAAGGGGCTGAAACTGAAACTGAGACGGAAACCGGCTTGAGGCGATGCCACTCCTGCGTCGTTTTGGATAGTCGAAAACTAGATCCTACTCAAGAGCGCCCGAAGATGCTTCTTAGACTCAANGGTAGAAACTGAAACTGGGACTGAAACTGAGACGGAAACCGGCTTGAGGCGATGCAACTCCTGCGTCGTTTTGGATAGTCGAAAACTAGATCCTACTCAAGAGGGCCCGAAGATGCTTCTTAGACTCAACCGTCCAAAGTCCAAATAGTCACTGTCGAAAACAAACCAGACTATGGCAATAAGAAAAAAAGAATTGAGTGGAAGTGGTGAGATGGAATGATATTGTGTTGCGGTTAAGACCAACAATTAGGTCTTTGCGTTTATCCATTGAGGAAGGGGCCGTGAGATCAATACCATGGGATATCGACAACTTCTTCATTTAGCATGTGATTCTCGGAATCCGTCGAAGAGTTCCCTTTCCATGTGTAATCTCGGCAATTACATTTCTCTCCCCTCGCGATAAAAGATAACGAGAAACCAACGCAGAACCATCATAAAAACAAAATAACACTTCGAAATGTGCTCAAATTCTTAAGGAAGATGCTAAACCATTTGGATGTGGTATTGTAAAAAAACTGTTAGCACTTCAGCCATTTTGAAGTCAGTTTGTCTTTGGGAGAAAGTTTCTTTGTAATGTATGCAGTGATGTAAATGAAGAAGTTGGAATTTGTGAAGAAGGGTCTGTGTATGAAGCTGAATCACATGAAGAAGGGCCAGTGTTTGTTGGAAGATCCGTGGGAAATCATTTGTTGTTGTCAATTTGGAAATTGATTGATTGATGTTGCATTTTTTTTTATTCACTTTTTTGTTTTTTGTGTTTGTGTTGTTTGCCATCTTTTTTACCCCATGTCACTTGATTTTTGTATGTTTGTTTTAATTGTTCCTGAAGGTACTAGATTCTTGAGACTTCAGGAACCCCAAGTAGATTTTTGTATCTTGTTTGTTTGTCTGTACTATATTATTAAGAAAACAGAATGTTCAAAAATCTGCCCTGGTTGTACTTTGATCTCTCATTAGTCTTTTTTACTCTGACCTTTTTGACCTGCTGATTTAATTTCCAATGGAGCAACACATTTAGTTGCTCTCTTTTCATAAGAAGTGTACATATTCAAGACTGCTTCGCTAAAAGAGACTACTGTCGCACATTATGTCACTTATATGTTTGTTGCTTTGAAGCCGAGACTGTGACTATGCCCGCCATGAATACATATGATAATTGACGAAATTTGGTGTCTGCTTAGCAAACAAGGACCAAAAAAGAAGAAGGAAAAATGACCAACGAAAACATATCAGACACAAAAACTAAAGTCTATAGCTAAAAGCATAAAAAGCAATTATTAAGAGAGATGGTATTTGTTGCATACATCCAACAGTCAACTTTTGGACACTCTACCGTTGACCTAATTTTTTACATAAATATTATAGACCACATATATGTGACACTGTTGTGGTAAATGATAGAACAAAGAGGCTTTTGAGAGAAATACTAATGAAGTAGTTTGAAAACTCTGTAGTAGTAGTCTTGGATAAGGAGTGTCAAATACACAAGTATTATTTTGTAGTTTTATAAATTTGGTCTAGATCTTTCCTCCTGCAATATTTCATATTTTTGACAAAACCTAAAGTATAAGATCTGAAATATTTTGCTGCGTGGTTATTATTATTGCTATTATTGTTATTATTACATATTAACATGTTTAACTATTGTGTATTGGTGTTATGTTGTATTTTGTATGACTTTTAAAAGACAGGGGGTGTAAAACCGCAAACAAATCAGCGAGCACAGGAAGATATCAACACACCATGAAGCCAAGGGAGGTCTATCGAAAAGATGCACTAAACCACAATTCCCCTCTTTGAAGTTTATTTTCTGAAAGTCGTATATGTGTAGTTTAACCTAGTTTAGTCAAATAGACTAAAGCGTAAATGACTAGTTTTGTGACCGCAATAGAACTGCACGTATTTTGTTTTTTTGTATTACTTTATATCCATAGCTATTTAGCTTGTACAGGCAACACAAGTGTATCATAAACCGAAACGGGAAAGGGAAAATAAGTACAAAGGGGTTACAACAATAACAACAGACGTTTTCGTGTGTTTGCGTGTGATATATTTTTCTGGTTGCTGTACATATACGTAGTAAAAAAGCCCTTTGCTATACAACAACAAATGATCATTAACAACAAAAGAATAGACGTATTTATCCATATTCACCAACACATACAAACATGTATATATATTTAAAAGGGTTCCATTTGAAATCTTTTCATTTTCATCTTCAAAGAAACTTGCTTTCACTACTCGCCAACAAATCGTTTCACTTACACCCAAGGATACGTACATTATATACACGCACATATATATATAGGTCTTTACATTTGATATCTTGAACAACGGGTTTCAGGTTGTAAGAAGATAAATCATGGTTTGTCGTTGCACCATATGTGGTAAATGGTTACATTCGAAACGAATGGCAATCCAGCATGTCAGTATCCAACACAATATTGAGAAGGAAGCACAAGAGAAATTCTTTTATAGTATCAGCGTAAGGTGAAAGGAAGAAGAAAAGATGCAGCCCGAATCGAAGCTCACTACATTAGACATACACATGCACATGCACATGCACAAACACTCTTACATTTCCCATTCAAGGTTCATGGCCAAATGCTGACTGGAAATACATCTCGTTCTATACAACTGAAAAAGATATCCAAAAGCAGTCGGCTGAGAGAGAGAAAGAAAGAAATTCAATGATGTCATTGTTGGTGGAGATTAAAAAATAAAAAGTTAATTTTGGACATAGTTACACAAAAAATAAATTTTTTAAAGTTCTCGAAATAAATTGTGACAGACATCTAAAAACAACGCGACATTGTCACTGCCACTGTCAATTTAATTTTACTAAGAAACCCTTTGTACGTTGAACGATTAGTATTATATAAAAAATTATACAAAAGTGCTAACATTGCTTATACTCGACGATCATAGTATTTGGAATATTCACCCAATACTTTGTTCTTCCGGTTGGCAATATTATTTCTGCTGTATTTCTGCAGTGTACTTATTATATCAGCCAATTTATTTTGGTAGCGCGGCAAGGGGAGAAAATAAAAATCGGACACTAAAAATGGACCACCACACAACCACCCCCTTTGAAAAGCACTTACTATTCATTGGACAGTCATTGTATTACACTCTAGAATAACCACAGTACTTTTGGATACATACACCAGCACGTAGAGATAATTACACACTTGAAAATTTTGGATATGCCTAGCTCTCCCAAGTCCAGATTCAAGCTTATTGTGTTGGCAACCTTCACAGCTTTGATTCTACTTTATTACGTCAAGTCTCAAAAGTCATTATTACCAAAGAACGACCCAATAGGTAATTTGAGGTTTGACTATGATTCATACAGGTCTCTGCAGCAGCAACAGCAGCAACAGCAGCAACAGCAGCAACAGAAAGCTGTACTGCAGGATTCTGAGTCACTGAGTTCACTCAGTAGACCAACACCAACATCAACACTAATAAATGATCCAAAAAATCCTAAAAAGTTTCTAGGTGAAATCAATGCAGTTCCACCGCTGGAGGTTGCACCAATATTGCCAGGCCAAAAGGATCTACTAGGGGTTCCACCGCCAAATTTATTCCTCAACACCATCACTAAACCCGAACCACCGATTCCAAAAGTTTCGTTGCAACCTTTGGCTAATACTTATATCAAGCCACTAAAGTTCAGGATTTACTCACATAATGTTAAAAATGGCGGAACGCATGAATTAATTCCAGGTGAGCTTTCCTGGGAAGAAAGAGTCAAGGACATTACCTCGTCCATGAAGTTCCATGCGACAGAATCGACAATCTTTACTTTGCAAGAGCTCTATAAATACCAAATATTGGATATTATTGCTCAATTAAACAAGTTCGATAAGCAATGGACCTTTTATGGTGCTGGAAGAATCAATGGAGACGAATTGGGGGAGTCTGTCCCCATCATATACAATTCAAACCAATGGGAATTACTTTATAATGATACGTTTTGGTTGAATGGCAAAGACCTGCGCTCTTCCATACCAGGCTGGGATGCAGTGTATACCAGAATTGCATCAGTGGTTACACTCTGTCATAAGCAACTGAACAACATCGTGAATATTTTTAATACTCATTTCGATCATATTGGCATAAGTGCCAAAACTGGATCGGCAGACTTGATTTTGAACAAAGTAGATTATCTTCTGAAATGGAGTGAGAATAAGTGGCCCAGTTTTATTGCCGGCGATTTCAATGCTGAGCCCAATGAAGCCTGTATTAAGCAAATAAAGGAAGTAATGGTTAACAGTGTTGATTTGGCCACGGTGGGAAATATGTTTGGGCATACAAAGTCTAGCGTTACCGGTTTTGAAGGTGAGGTGTTACGAGATGGTGGTCAAAACATTGACTATATTTTTGCTCCCAAATATACAAAGAGAATTGATGAACTAGGAGGCACAAGCGCAGCAAGGAGTGTTTGTGACAAAAGTATCAAATCAAACGTCTTTGAAGAGAAGGCAGAATTGGCATTAGTTCAGTTTGGGATGTTGCACTCAAAGTTTAACGGGCGTTATATGAGTGATCATCGCCCTATAGTTGCTGACTTTGTCATGAACCATAAATGCCAGGTGTAAGTGTTCACAAGGGACATCACTAAGTGAGAGTATGTCTAGAGATGACTTTGTTATTGTTTTTAGATTGTATTTATAGAGTTAATCAAATAGTGATTACCACTTGTAGTGATGCTGTTAATCTGACCTCGCCTGTCCCAATCCTGGCTCTCTCAACCCACAGTTGTTTTATTCAGTGTCGTGACTTAACATTTTGAAAAATGACACTTTGAATTGTAAAGAAAAATATCCGGAAAAGCGAAACAGTGATCAAAATATTTGATCCCCGTGGATATCTTGCTTGAACATACAGATCGTCACATTTATTATCGAGCATTTGCACCATTATATGGGTGATTACATATACTTTACCCAAGAGCATTTACAAGTTTATATCTGTTAAGAAGGTATTGTGAAAAGAGTCATACTCGCCATTTTCCTTTTTACGATCTCTCCGCATAAATAACCCAAAGCCAAGAGATTTCATCTACTCAAAAGATAATAAAAACCAACCACTTCAATGCTGTTACATTATTAGGTGATAACAATACTAGAGAACTGATAGACAAGCACACAAACAGACATATATATCTAATAACACCCAACCATGACGTTTGTATCTTCCTCGCCATCTAAACTAACAGCGTCGTACTTGTCATCTAAAAAACTACCACCGCCACCACCGCCACCCGAGCCATCAGCTCGCAGTCATCACCATCACCAAGAAACTGCAGAGATCCTTAAAACACACTCCTCGATTGCCTCAATACCAGTATCCAACTCTATGAATAAGGCTGGCCATCAAAAACGACATAGCCACCTTGATGTCGAAAATGGAAACAGTAGAAGTAGTAGTCCTGAAAGTAATGGCATCAACAGCAACAGCAACGGCAACAGCAACGGCAACGGCAACAGCAACGGCAACGGCAACAGCAACAGCAACAGCAACAGCAACAGCAACAGCAACAGCAACAGCAACAGCAACAGCAACGGCAGCAGTATCCGCATAGGTGATAACAGGCACCGGTTGTCTACCTCGCCCTCTGCTCCACCATCGCTACCGCAAGTGAAATCAACTGCAATGCAACCTTCAGGGTCAACAAATTCAATATTAAGTCAAGAAGACATTGGGTACTACTATACAAAAATTATCAACTACGAATTTAGAAGTCTACAATTGGACACTGAACTTCAGACAAAATCACTATTTGATCTCATAGATTATTGCGAATCGTTGTATGAGAATGCCAATGATTCGAATAATCATTTACAGGCCATCAAAAGTTATACAAAAGGATTTTTAATCTTTAATTATTTCATAAACAGTTTTGTCATGTTTCATTTTGATGGATTTGACGCATTTATCGAACTGAATGAACAAGACTTCATAATATACTTGAACATTTTTGCATTTTACAATACCGATCAGATTTTTCAAAATGGCAACTATACCGTGAGTTCAAATGATTTACGAGAATTCATAAAGCTGTACCTTATCAAGAAAAACTTGTTGAGTTTCAATCTTGAAGAATTGTATGATTGGTTGTTTCAATATATAACTTATCTTCGAGAGAAAGATCAAGTGGGAGATGAAGACGTTTCAAGTATCGGAGGAGAAGGAAGCAAAGACAATAGAGATAGTGCAGAAAATAGAAGCAGTAGCAGCAGCAATAGAAGCAGCAGTAGTAGCCTCGGCAATTATGGGGACAGGGTCATTGGTAACGCAGATGCAAATGCTGTGTCAAGTGATGAAGCTGACGAATTCGATGAAGAATTGTCATTTATCAAGACTGATTACCCTCCTGTACAAGAAATGGGTCGTCGGTCTCGCGAATCATCTTTTGGTTCTATTGATGGATTCAAAGTACGCTATCCATCTGTGCACTTGACCAAACAGAACGGTCTGCATAACCCGCCAGCTAATAACTCGGTATATGAGAAGGCAAAGAAAAAGCCGCCTCCACCGATACCAAAAGCATTACCTCCAGCATTACTTAATCAACAGTTAGCATCTACAACAGTAACCACTCGACAAGATCACCACGAAATGAATGGACATTTAGGTCAAAATGGCAATGTTAATGAATCAAATGACATCGACAACCACCACCACGATGCTAAGCAAAACCCATACCCAAGAGATGACATTGTGGCAAAACTAAGCGCAGAAGATCTAGACTTGACGATCTCACCTCAAATTAAAACTCAGGTGGATGTCAAACACAACTATACCCGTCCAATACAAAGACCACCTATACCAGTAACCCGGTCAACAGATACTCGCTCAAACGGCAATAACTATGACTCTTCGATGTCGAATCAAAAATACGGGCAGGTGACTCACTCAATACCCAATGTTCGTCAAAATCTGTATCCACAATTTGGTCAACCTATGTATCAACTGTCTTCCCCAATGCCAACATTTCCGCCACCTCAGCCACAACCTCAGCCTACATTGTATCCAAGTTATGGACCACAGTATAGCAATGGTAGTATGATGCAATACCAGCACCCTCCGTATGCATACCAACAACCACCACAACAATACTACCAACCCAACCCCTACGCACAGCCGCAGACTTACTCGCAACCAACTTCCCAGGGACATCCCATGATCCCCGCACACGTATTAGAGCAGCAAGAACAAATTAAATCAAGAAAGATGAGCATACTTAAGGATTATGCCATTTGCGGATTGCGAAACTTTGGTTCATCGTGCTATATCAATTCAACAATACAGATGCTTTTTGGGATTTATTCATTCAAGGTTATTTTCAACCGTGGATACCAGAAATACGTCAAGGACCCTGATTTCTTGAGAATTATGCAACATCCCAATTCACACAAGAAAGATTCTGTTTTGTTAAGTGAAGCTCTTGCGGGATTGTTACGTACTTTCCAACAGAATGGTGGTGTGTCAGTTTCGCCAACCAAATTCATTCGTGTTACTTCGTTGTTGAAACCAGATTTCAACATACCTCATGAGCAACAAGACTCCCAAGAATTTCTTTTGTTTATTTTGGAAAGGTTGCATGCTGAATTATGTGACAAGAGTGTAGAGAATTATGATCCCGAGGTCTTGTGTGCTAAGTGGAACATCAATGTTTCTATTGAGAATCAGTCATCTTATTTCAAATGGTGGAAATCCTTACACGAACACGAAGGTTCAAGCCCCATACTGGATTTATTTCAAGGACATTTACAGAATAAGCTTAGGTGTAACAAGTGCAATTACGAATCAATCACTTACTCAACATTTTCGATTCTTTCGTTACCTATACCGAATACCAAACGACCTAATGAAGTAGTTGATTTGACTTCGTGTCTTAGCTACTATATTCAGGATGAGACGTTGTCTGGTGATAATGCATGGAGGTGCCCCAAATGTCACGGTGAAGTCCCCACCGTGGAGAATCATCCGGTGTTTGTCCAAAAGAAGGGATTGTTCAAGTTGGGCAAATCAAAGAAATCGTCATTGGCTGATGGAAACAAATCGTCCGCATCTAATACAGTATCCACCAAATCTCTAAGCTTTGTTAAATTACCTCCGGTCTTATTCATTCACTTGTCAAGATTTTCCATGTACAACTTAACTGATAAATTGGATACACCCATACGTTATCCTATTGAACTTCGCTTCAACAATCAAGGTCATGAAATCGTATACAAGATATCGGGAATTATCAATCATTTTGGAAATTTGAAAAGTGGTCATTATACTGCCTTAATTAACAAGTCCACTTTGAATGAACTGAAACATGATTTGGAAAATTTGAAACATCCATGTTGGTGTAATTTTGATGATGAAAATTTTAGACCCAATGTTAATAATGGAACTTTGAGGTTTGGTGTTGATGGACAAAGCCATGACGTAAGAGAGATGATATCGACTGATGTGTATGTGTTGTGTTATGAGCGGGTTGACGTTTAGCGGGCTTTTCGCTGAGGTTGACATGTAGAGTTAGAAACTAGGTGTTGAGTTTGGACACTTTTTATTAGATAGAAAATAGTTTAGTTATTAGATTAAATTCCTTAATACAAGGACCATATGTTAGATTCTGTTTGTTACCCCATCTCTTACTACGAGGATACATGTGACTCCAAGTTTGCAATAAAGTCATTTAGAATCAGTGTTTTTGCAACAGAAATATTTCACAAGTAGCTTGTTTTGTCGAACCACGAACGGGAATTGTAGTGTTTGCTTGAAACACTAGACTTTCATCTTCTAATTTTCAAAAAGAGCATAGCAATTTACAGTATTCAAATACTTGAAAACGATTTCTATCTATGCTATATACAATAGTATTTGTTAGCAGGTTTCCCCTACCCCAGATGACGTGCCTAAGATCTAAACGTAGGGATCAGTTTCTTTATCTAGCCATGACCAAAGCTTATCGCCAACTTCTTCGCTCAATAAATCTTTTCTAGCTTTAGCAGGAACTCCAAATGACACACTGTGATCACCATCCTTCACGTCCGGAGAGAAGGCAGCATACAACACTGTGTATGCACCAAAACGTTGCGGGTACAAAACGTACTTGTAAATATATTTCTCCATGTTGGTTGCGTATCTTTGTAAATCAGTATTCAAATATCCTGGGCAAATAGAGCTACTGATGACGTTGGGATAACCGTGCTTTCTCGACCATGTACGTGCTTGGATCAAATTAGCAGCTTTGCTCTGTCCATAAAGCTGGCTCTTGACATTGGTAGTAAATTTAGGTACTTTATCAAAATTGATATCCTCCCAAAAGACACCTCCTTTTGGGGCAAGCATATGAGCTGTAGATGATAACCACACAATCCTGGACAATCCCGGTGGATTCGTTTTGGAAGTCTCGATGAATAAAGGGTCTAATAAACGCTGTAACAAGTGGTGACCCAACACATTAGTTCCAAGTTGTAATTCATAGCCTTGTTTGGCTTTTGCACCTTGAGGCGGCATCATAACACCAGCATTATTGATTATAATGTCCACTCTATCCTCCTTTGCCAAAAATTTCTCCACTGCCGGCTTGACAGTGGTGAGGTCACTCAAGTCAACTTGAATAAATCCAATTTCTCTTTTGCGAACATCGTATTCACTTGCAACTTCTTGCTTGAGCTTCTCAATTGCATCAAGGGTCTTTTCCTTGTTTCTTGAAAAGATATAGATTCTAGCCCTTGTTGCACCAGCTAAAGACTTGACTGTTTCGTAACCAAGACCAGTGTTACCTCCAGTAACAATAACCACTTTCCCCTCCAATGACGGATAATCTTTTTCGGTAAACTTTGGTTTACCTGGCCAGAAACCATGAAGGACTTGTCTCCAGTCTGCAAAACTTCTAGAAGGAATATCAGGATAAGACATATTTTTTGTTTAACTCCAAGTAGTTTTTAATGTGCTTTGTAGATTGTATATGCTCAACACCGAGATCAAGAAACTGAAAAAAATAACAGATCATTTCAAGCCCTTTATATATTCTGGGGTGGGTCGTGAACCAACATGTCTCGAAACATTTGAGTATACAGCTATTGCATATGGTTGTTGAGACCGTTTGCTTTTGTCGGAACGTCTACTGTCCTTTACGCGCTTTCCGTTCTGGGTTTCATAGCCGCATCTAACTATCCGAATTTCAAATGCAATACTCAAAACTCTATTACTGTTTACTATATTCATTGCTTGACGGCAACGGGTGTAATTTGGCATGATTCATTTTAGTTGCCGTCATGAAATTTCAACCGGAACGCTAGCTTCCTAAAACTTTATTTTTTTACTTCAGAAGCTCGGGTGATATCAAATGGGGAAATACCGGAACCGATTCTCTTTTCTCTCGGCCGTCATAGATTGAATAAAGCTCAAAAGGAGTTGGAAGAGGTATCATGCCTTACTCTACCAACAGAACCCTTTATAGTACACAAATTGATCGAACCTTGCCTCAAATATAACCTTTTTTTATGCATGCACAAGGTAAGTCAACTGGAACTACAGCTGTGAAGGGCAGATAAGTTCTGCCTCACCTAGCTGTTCTAGAATGTATTTTAGAGACAAGATTGCTTCTAAACATCCACACGTTTATACTTAATGACATGCTTAGTCGACTTACAAAACTTCGCGTAAACTTAAGTGGTAGTAGGTGGAATTGGCAACCATTTATTAATTTCTCATTGGTATGATTTATGAACCATGAGACAAAGTTAAATAAAAAGATTCCGTGTCAGGAAAAACTTCGCTGACCTGCGCAAAACTTTCTTTCGCGACACTTACTGCAAGGTAGATGCACTATTCAATTCTATAATCACTTAACTCACCACAACTCCTCCTCATGGCTAGAGCAGATATTGGCACTTCTAAGTACGAAGCCAAAAGATTGAAAGCAAGTGGACTACAAAAGCTAAAATATTACTGTCAAATATGTTCAAAACAATGTCGAGATTCAAATGGATTTAAAAACCACCTACAATCAAAGTCTCATCTAGGTCGAATATCCAACTTGCAATCGAGTGGGGAATCTAGTAGCATAGTATCTTCCTACTCCCATCAATTTCAGACTGATTTTTTGAACCTATTACGCGTGAACCACGGCACCAAATCAATCAATGCCAATAGATTTTATCAAGAGTATATTCGACAACGTGACCATGTACACATGAATGTAACTCGATGGAAAAGTTTGACCTCATTTGTTAAGCATTTGGGCCAAAACGGGCTTGTTAAAGTAACTCAAACTGATGAAAGTGGGGAGAATAGTGAGATGGATAGTGAAGGGTTCAACTTGGAGATTAGGCTAATTGATTCGCAAGAAATTCAAAGGTTGAAGAATAAGGAAGACGAGGAGTATTTAAGAGCCGATAATGAAATAAATGACAGGTTTATACGAAAGCAGATAAAACGTGGACAAGAATTGGAGATAAAAAAGCAGAAGGAAACGGCTCTTGATGATGACTTAGCTAAAGTTACAAATAAGGCAGAAATTCATTGTGAATCTATTGAAAGAGTAGCAGCTCCAATCAGATTAAGTGTCAAGAAGAAGCCGGTAGGTAAATTGAAATCAGCATTTAACGATGATAGTGATTGAACTGTGTTTTCGATGGTCTGTCCGTAGAGCTATATTCGATGCCTTTTCTGTTTCAAATAAGAACCAGCTTCTCATTGATTCTTTTTCTTCATAATATCCTACTGACCTAGCATTAATGCATTTGAAAACAAGTAGCATTGATTGGATGAGTAATGAAAGGTTATAAATTGTTTTTGGGTACACTCAAAGGTCATTTCGACTACATGACTATGAATGCCCCTTAGCTTTGCAACATTAGCTATGTTGAAATTAGACATTGAAAATTGAAGCATAACCCCAATTGAAATACTATGTCTATAAGTTTCCTTTGCCGAAGTAGATAGGGCCATTAGGACACATCTTGTGCAAGTGGCTGAGTCTGGTGACTTTGTTTTTATGGATCTAACACAAATGATTAAATAAAGATCTGTGATGACTTATCATAAATGTGGAGATTGATTCTCAATTGGAGAACCATTTATTTGAACACGTTTAAACTACACAGGGGAACAAGTGGTGGTAAAATTCAAACACCCCATCAGCACCATATAGAATCTATTGAAAATCTCATAGAGTACTTTATAGAGCAATTCTCAATATCAAATAATACTATCACAACAGTACCCCTTTGAAAGATATTGTAGCTCTTCTGTAGAATAATCAGCAGGTCAAAAAGGTCAGAGTAAAAAAGACTAATGAGAGATCAAAGTACAACCAGGGCAGATTTTTGAACATTCTGTTTTCTTAATAATGTAGTACAGACAAACAAACAAGATACAAAAATCTACTTGGGGTTCCTGAAGTCTCAAGAATCTGGTACATCTAGGAACAAAAACATACAAAAATCAAGTGACATGGGGTAAAAAAAGATGGCAAGCAACACAAACACAAACACAGAAAACGAAAAGTGAATAAAAAAAATGCAACATCAATCAATCAATCGCCAAATTTTTTCGGGCGAACCAAATCGATGCGATGTGACGAGAACAATGTAAATGAAAACCAAAAAGAGCTACAGGCAGTTGTGAAGCCAATTACATCATCGAGAAATCAATAGTGAAGTTCTAACAAACCAAGTATCATCCTCCTAATTAGCAATGTCTTTAGTCTCACAGTTGAAAGATGATTTCAATGAGTCAACCTCAGAATATCTCGAGTGGTTAAAGTCCCGTAATGTCAACATATCATCCAAGATTACCATACATGATTACACTTCAATCAATCAAGGGCGTGGAGTGATTGCGTTAAAGGATATAAAAGAAGGAGAGATCTTGGCTACTATTCCTAAAACTGCACTCATAAATGTTCAACAAAATTTACTCATCTGTGAACACCCCAATTTGAAGCATTACTTAATGAGACTCTCCCATTGGGATGCGTTGATAATCATTCTATTGTTCGAACTTCGCAATAAAGAACAAAGTCAGTGGTTGAAATATATCAATGTTTTACCGCAGAAGGGATTCAATCAATTGATGTTTTGGAGCCAAAATGAATTGAATTTGTTACAACCAAGTTATGTCATAGAAAGGGTAGGCAAGGAGGCTGCTGACGAAATGTATCATAAAGCGTTAGATATAATCAAGGAGTTGAAAATAGATGAGTTAGACGAGGTCGCATTTGATGAGTATAACGTTGTTGCAACTATAATTATGTCGTACTCGTTTGATGTCGAGTTGACGAAAGAAGAGGAGAAAGATGTTAGGGAACAGCTTGGTGAAGCAGAACAAGAAGAAGATCGTAATTTTGATGAAGGGGAGGAAGTACCGGAACTAGTTCAACACGGGCATGGTTCACATAACGGGACCACGGAAGTAAAATCATTACTTGAAAGAAATGGAATACCACTAGACGAGGCTGGTGAAGTAATCAATGATCTGGCAGAATTGCAATATGTTGAAGAACTGGAACGGGAACACAATGATGGAGAGGGAGGCGAAGAAGGAGAGGAAGATGATGAAGAAGAGGAGGAAGGAGGGGAAGAGGAAGAAGATGATGATTATGAAGCCAGTTCTGGACCCCCAGAAATACTAAGCGATGGGTATATCAAATCAATGGTGCCCTTAGCTGATACGTTGAATGCCGACACAAATTACAACAATGCTATTATAAACTATGAACAGAACGCCTTAGTCATAACCAGCATCAAAGCAATCAAGAAAGGTGACCAAGTCTACAACACATACTCAAATCACCCAAATGGTGAAATTTTACGGCGATATGGCTATGTTGAACCCCGTGGCTCAAAGGGCGATTTTGGAGAGGTCCCGATATCCATTATATACCAATTCTTTATTGAAAAATATTTGGTGCATGAGACTGACTTGAGTCAATTACTTGAGATCGTTGGCGAAATTACATTTCAAGAACAAATGAAAGATAATTCGTTAGATGACGATGAAGTGACTGAACTTATACTAGATTCATATGATTGTTTCAAAACCGGTGAAGTAACAATTGAATTAATCTTTTTGGTACAGTTATTAACTACATTTTTTATGATACAAAGAACAAATGAAGAAATCACGCATCATTCAGTGAGACGAGTATATCGTAAAATCTATCAACTTATTGAATCGAAAAAGATAACTCAAGGATCAGTCAAGAACTTGCAAGAAATTTTACAGATTAGATTAGATCAATATCCCGATTATGCTGCTGAGCCATTTACCAAGGATACAGGATCCATGGCTCGTGATGTAATGGCGGCAATCGTGTTGAAAAGTGAATTCCAGTCATTGAGTGCATGTCTCCAGGATTTGCAAAAGACAGTAGAAAGGACGTTGGATGCGCCAGTCAAGGTTATAAATGATGCTAAATTGGCTAGGGCAATTACAGATGTTGGCGAAAAGGGACATGTCGCCGGTAGCGGGAAATCTACAGGTGGAAAGAGGCCAGGAGGCGAAAGTGAAAGTAATAAGGCAAAGAAATTAAAACGATGAATATCAGTAACGGTAAAGTAAGACGTATTTTTAAGTTTTGTTCTAATCATTTGTATTATAATATTACATATCTACTCATATTGCACCAAGCAACACTATTTTTTCTCCAACAGGATATCTGTTGAAAGCATTTTACTATCCTTCTCCGACAGGCAATCACCACAATCCAGTTGTTGTTATTGCCTTTGCTTCACTTCCTCCAACGTCTTTACAATTAAAGGCCTTGGTCGTGAAACAACAAATGCTGGCTCCATCTTTTTTGGTTGCTGTTTATTGACAATATTCCTAAATTTTATCCCAAACGAGGACGAATTTTTATCCTCCTTGTTATTGTAATTGTTCCCACTACTGGAGCAAGATGCCCCATAGAAAGTCCCGTTTGCTAGTTTTCTATTTTCCCATAATTCCTTCACTTCGGGATCGATTTGATCATTAACAAAATACTTTTCATAAACTTTATCAATTTCACGTACTCGATAATCATTTTTCAACTTACGCAACTCTGACTCCCGAAGTTGTCGGACAAATGACGATTGGATAGAGCTGGTACGAGTGATATCATTGGAAATGATATCATCGTTTGAAACTCCATTAGTGTTTGCGACCCTAATGCTACCTCCACGAAACAAAAATTCTTCCTCACGAATAGATGACAACCCATCGTCGTTATATTCACAACCACAGGCTGTGTTGCGATATGATTCGTGAGTGGAATGTCGTGCCATTTGATTAAATGGTGAGACGACTGCTTTATATTCAAATTGTCTTTCAAATTCATCCTGGCTAGTTATTGCACTTGCTTGCTTGAAAAGAGGTCTATCCCTAATTCGAGACTTGTGGATGGATACACATGTTCTAATCAACCAATATATCAATTGCATTATGAATAATAGAACCACAACGCTGTGTACGATCAACTGAATGTAAGCCACATAAGTTTTAACTGCTTCGCTTGCATTGACTGAGGCAATAAAAGGAATGCAGAGAACCGTACATAAGCATTTTGCCACAGGAAACATAAAGTGTGACGACCAAGGGGCAACAGGAACAAAGTAGGGCTTGACGGTAAATAAGGCGAATAGCTCAATAGCCGAAGTAATCATCAAACAAGTTACTTGAGCAACACCACTGTATTGAAGCACTCCAATAATGATCAGGTTTGCAAACACAATTGCAAA
Organism: Lodderomyces margitis; assembly: GCF_024628925.1. NCBI lineage: Eukaryota > Fungi > Ascomycota > Pichiomycetes > Serinales > Debaryomycetaceae > Lodderomyces > Lodderomyces margitis. The sequence goes on from NW_026261775.1 coordinate 16,527, forward strand.
GTCGAATATAACATAAATGACTCTTTGTGGCTTGTATTTGTGGTACAAAAATGACCATACCAAGATGGTCTTCAAATTAGTGTATAATTTCGAAACGTTTGCCGAACTTTTGATCTTCAATCTGTGGTAAAACGATATCAAGTAATGAAATATAAAGAAAAGTACCAAAGCAATCCAGATTCCTAGTAATATAGATGCTAGTGATAAGCTAACGTTGGGAATAGTGAAATAACGTAGAGTGTGACCAGAATGAAGTGTCCCGTTACTAAATTGTGTATTGTCACTAAAATTGCCCAATACACTAGTGCCTTGGTTTGGCTGCCCGGATGCTGGAGCGTTTGAAATTGTTCTTTTGCTGTTATAATTAGTTGCATTTAGAGCCAAAATATCCCCTCCCCATGGAGCAGAAAAGGATTCTCCAAAAGAAAACAATCTGTGGGGAATTCGCAACTCATTGTAAGGTGTGGTGAATGATAGAGCACCAACCTTTAAGTCATGGAAACTTGCAAAACGATGATGCTTGCCATTCAAACCATTGGCAGCTAGAAACATGAACAAGCTTAGCACTAGGAACGGCATACCAAACACAGATAACCAAATCTGCAAAACCTGACCCACTACCAAATACAAATTCTTTTTCGACAAAAATACAAAATCAGATGGATTTTTAACTAATGATTTGTTATAATGCAGTTTCAAAGCTTTGTCAAGGAATCGTTTTGAGAACATAATTATCTGTCTCACAATGATTGTAGAGCACATAACCATCCCTAGGTCAGCCATAAAATTGGGCCAGTTGTTTCTTACTTGTGCTCGCGAATTATACTGGGTTAGAGTTGACAATCCTCCTGTTGAAAAAGTAGTATACACCCCATCATCCACTTGTGCTTGATGGCCTCTAGTCTCATCCTTGACCAAAATAAAATCAATCAATGCACACCATGAAATTTGACCGATCATGGGTTGATAAAAACCGGGATATTGAAGATTTAACCCACCTAGAAATAATGCGTATTGAAGGTAAGTAATAATTCCCGATAAGCTTGCATCTCCTTGTTTTAGAAGCTTTGCGTTACATATTGTAGACGCTTTGAATAGGTATGGGTTAGTGGACTCTTGGTAAGATGAACAAGTCACTGTAAAGATGTTGACCACTAGTGTGGTCACTAGGAGAACCAAGACGCCAACGCTAATAATATCGTCGATAAATCCTGGTTGTATCAAGGTAATGTAAGATTTTCTGCATCCGATAATATCCTTTTCCTCATTGTTGTCATAAACAACAAAGGTTACTTGGTATGATCCTAGTCGATGAAAATGTTGACTGATATCGGCCTCATAATAAATCATTATTGAATCGTTGTAGTATAAAGGACATTGAACTAGGTCACCAGTCACATTTGTAAAAAGTTCGGAAATGGTAAAATCTGATGACCCTAGATCTGTGTCGTTGAAGTGCCCAATTAATGAATTATTACTGTATGCATTTTGTGAACGTACTTGCGGTATGGTGCCATTGGTAATAATATCCGTTACATTTTTTGCTGCATTTGAAAACCTTGGGCCCTCTCTGTACGCGGTTGTATCCTTAACTGATACTAAATCACAAAATCTCCTGCTTTCATCTATTATCGGTCGTCCCATGTAATTTATCTTTATTCGTAAATTTGTGTACAGGCTTGTCGTTTGGTTGTAGTCACTAATGGCAACATCTGTATCACTATTGTCTCCGTAGTAATTAATCACTTGAGAATTTATAAGGAATTTTAATTTCCTCAGTTCCTTGTCTATAGCTACATCAGTAATAAACGGTCGAAATTTGCTCCAAGCTTCCTCTATACGGCAGTCCTGACTATCGACAAAAGTGGACAGTGCAGGACGGGTAAAGCACGTTAAGAAGACAAGAACGAATGCTAGTAGTGTATATGGATAAAGCATGATAGTCAAAGCCCACTTTTATTTTATCTATGAATGAAAACTAAGCTTTAAATCCAGGTCATACGTTGGTCACACTGCAAGGGGCGCAGAGTAACATATATGTTACTTTGTTGCTTGTTGAGGGGAAAGCAGTGGGTAACCTATAAAGTGTGGGTAATAATTAAAGTTTTGATTCTATACCTCTTGTACTGTTCAAATGAGGCGACTTAAATGTGTGACAAAGTGTATGTGATGTATGTATGGTGTTATGGTGGGTTAGCCGTTGCTTTCAAAAAATTTTAATTTCTTTTTTCTATCAATTTCAGAGTGTCCTGTATATGACTAGAACTGAAATTGAAATCGGCAATTGATGCAAACTTGATAACGCATCACGTGCTAGTTTTTTAATATTGTCATTGCCAGATCCTTACACTTTGCCACAACAATAAGAGATAGAGATACCATACATGTTGTAATATTAAATACCTTGAATTTTGCTTTACTAAGAGAGATTGAATTAAGCGTTCAATGTTCCTCAACTACAGAGTTTATTCGAAAATAATATTTTCAACTACCATCGCCTTGAAACGTAGTACCCACTTGCAAAGTGAATTAATCTTAGAACATAATGGAAACAAGTTTCGTTGTGAGCGGGTGGTTGAGTTATAACTCTAGGAACTGTAACTCTAGGAGCTGGCCTCGTTGCACAAATTAAATCTGCCTTTAAAGCCAAAACATATTTGCAGAAGAGACTATATAATAAGGTCCCTAAATACTAGCTATTAAAGAATAGTTACCCCAAACTATGACTTAATTATACTAAAACGATGCATCCTTAACAGAACATACGTAGTGCAGTAGACTGTTCTTTTGCACCCAGGAAAAGAAATTTGTAGAAGTGATTTGTCATCATTCGCTGCAAAAAAAAAAGATTAAAAATTGAGAATATTACTTCCCAAATCAATGTTATTCTTCTTTCACACAAGCAATTGACTAATCAATATATTACGATAATCTAGAACACCTCAAATTAAACATGTCTCAAGGTACTTTATATGTTATGGAAATTTCTCGAAGATCTTGGGCTGTTCAAGATATCGTCAAACATTACAAATTAGATATTAAAGTCACTACTGAAAAAGATGCTGCTTTCAATGCTAAATTCCCATTAGCTAAGACCCCAGCTTTTATCGGCCCTAAAGGATATGCTTTATGTGAGACTATTGCCATTGCTACTTACTTACTCTCATTGGTTCCAAAGGAGCAATTGGGTGGACTTTTAGGTAAGAATGCTCAACAATATGCATCCATTATCAAATACGTTTCATTATTTAATCAGGAGTGGTTAGATGCCGTTTTCCCAGATTTTGAAATGGCTATCAATAAGATACCGTTTAATAAAAAGATATATGATGAAAACTTGGCCAAATTGGATGTTTTGGGTAAGATTTTAGAAACCAGATTGTCTGATT